>NC_061114.1:66336430-66369097 GCF_002878395.1 Capsicum annuum
ATCATCATCAAAAAGAGGGAATTTTCTAGATGTAGTTTTGATGATGAGCAGTTAACTTTAAATGACCAGGTCCCTGGATATTCATGGTACAGTATAGTCGACGCGTGCGTCTGCATAGTTTTGTCCTATTATGTATCAAACTTGCAGGTGTTTCTTGTATTGAATAGGATATCTAGTCCAATGATATTTCAACCCTAACCATCACTCAGCTATAAAAGAAAAAAGATATTTCTTCATCAAATCATTTTTTGCAAATATAAAAAAAGAGTTTTGAAGAGAAAAAAAGGCAAAACCTCAGTTTACAACGATGCTCAAGCATAGCTCATGTACTTAGCTTGCTTTATACTGAAGTAGTGACTGTTCTTGAGTATATCCAGATTTGTAATAGAATTACTCAGTCTATAAGGTTAATGTCTTATTTTTTCATTGCTCAAGAATGCTTAGGTAGAGTTTTCTAAGCTTGATATTGATTAGAGTTAATCAGTGTAGAGGGTCCTTGGCAGAGTTTCCAGGACGAGCTTGTAGTAGAATTATTACAAGCGAAAGGAGCCTAGAGTTAGGCTAAAATTGAGTCTTTAATCAAGAGGCTGATTATAGTGGATTTCCTTGGTTCTTGTTAGGGCAAGTCATGGTTTATCCTCCCTTGAGCAAGGATGTTTCCACATTAAAGCCTATGTGTTATTACTTTCCTACACTATATTTAATTTTGTAGCACCTCATAGTTGCTTTACTGTTCTATCGCTTATGATTGACTTTGAGTGACTTGGTCCCTCACTATGTGGTACAACCCCCATGGGTTCCTATAATTGGTATTAGTATTAGTTAGTTGTTTTGTTGTGGAACGTTAGTCTTGGTTATAAACTTATTATAATATCTTTAAATTGATATTTTCTTATCTTATTGTATATTTCAAATTCATCTAACATGGGGTGTAAGGTGGTCAATATTTTTAGTATTAGGGGTGGTCTCTAAACCTGGTTGGACTTGAGATACCCAACACGGATAGGCCCTGGTTTAAGTTATGTCAAATTGGTATTAGAGACTAGGTTTATGGTCAATCGGGTGTCCACAAAGCCATATCAAGTAGAGTCTCTTTATGGACATGCAGCACGCCACACTCATAAAGAAGAGGCTACGAGGTATTTAGGAATATTTCTCTTTCTTGTGTTCTATTTTCAGGCTGTAAAGTCTAAGGTCTTGGATCTTTCTAATTCTGTTTGCTCTCCTTTCAAATCATGCCACTAAGAAGAACTTATGTCTGTGGGAACCCTTTTGTTCCATCTAAGGACAATGGAAATGGAGATTGTCCTACTCCAGAGGTTTAGACTAAGTCTAGGGCTACTGTTTCTGATGGTCCTAATAGAGCTCCACCGATTCCTCCTGTCTCTTCTCAGATACCTGAAGTTGATATGTCTAACATTAAGTTTCACCAATCGATCCATCTGCTCACTCAGTTGGTTGTCTCTCAAACTGAGCATGTAGATTCTATTGCTCCACCATCTAAGGACACTAGAGTTGGCTAATTTATGAGGTTGAACCCCCCTATTTTCACTGGTATAAAATTTAGGAAGGATCTTCAGGGTTTCATTGATGAAATAGAAAATATTTTTCGTGTGATGCATGTTACTAAAGTGGAAGATGTGGAGTTTGCAGCTAATTAGTTAAAGGATGTAACGCACCAGAAGTATGAAGAGTGGGAGCAATTTAGCAATGTGGATGTTGATTCTACCTTGCGGGAGGACTTTTCTAGAGCTTTTCTTGATCGTTTCTTTCCCAAAGAGTTAAGGAAGATGAAGGCTGAAGAATTCATGAATCTGAGGCAAGTCAGGATGACAGTCAAGAATTATACCTTGAAGTTTCATCAGTTGTCTTGGTATGCTCTGGAGTTGGTGTCTAGCATGAGGGTTAGAATAAGGAAATTTGCTTTTGGTTTATCTCGTGACTTGATTCTGGAAAGTAAGGGTACCTTGTTGAATAAGGATATAGATATTTCTCGTCTTATGGTTTATATGAAACAAGTTGAGGAAAAGAAGAAGAAGCAGACAGAAATAGAGGAAAAATAGAATAAAAAGTTTAGGTTTTTGGATTAAGGTGGAGGTCAACAGCAAAGCGATAGAGATGGTGGAAAGTGATCTAAGAAGAAATTGGGGAATTCTGGTTCCTACTCTACGGTTGGTGCTAATTATTCAAAGTCATCGAGTGATCGTCGTTCACTGCATGAAAGTGGGTTTAAGGCACAGTTTGTCTAATCTCAGGCTAGTAGTGCCCTATCAGCTCCATCATATCCTCCCTTTAGATTTTGTAGTTGATTACATCAGGAATTTTATAATGAGAGAAGGGATAGGTGTATTAAATATGGTCAGCCAAGGCATATTCTTAGAAATTGTCCCATGGATAAGATTGCTTTTAGGGCGAACAAGGTTTCAATTTCCTTTTCATTAGCTCCTGCACCAATGGGTGCCCAATCTGGCTCCGACACTAATCAAAGATAACTCTATTGTCTCAATACTCATTAGGAGTTTGAAGCATCACCTAATGTTTTTACTGGTATATTGAAACTCTTTTCTCGTGATGTGTACTGTTTACTTAAACTAAGGTCCACTCTTTCTTATGTGACCTCATTTGTGGTTGTACATTTTGGTTTTAGTCCTGAGTGTATTTTGGACTCCTTTTATGTTTTTACCCCGATGGGTAACTCTGTGGTAGCTAAGAAAGTCTATAGGGGTTGTGTGGTATCCGTGGGTGGTAAGGAGACTTTGGTGGATTTATTTGAATTAGACATGATTGATTTTGATATCATATTAGGGATGGACTAGTTGCACTCATGTTATGAATTTTTAGATTGTCGGACTCATAAGGTCATTTTTAAGTTCCTTAATGAGTCGCTCATTAAGTGGAAAGGGGGTTCTCTAGTGCCTAAGGAAAGATTCATATCATATCTTAGAGCCCAGAAGTTGATTTCCAAAGGATGATTTTATTATTTGGTCTGGGTTAAGGATTCTAACTCGAAGGGTCCTTCCTTACAATCCATCCTGATGGTGAATGAATTTCCCAAAGTTTTTCATAATGACCTTCATTATGTCCCTCCCAATAGGGAGATTGATTTGGTATTGATCTCATTTTGGAGACTTTTCCTATCTCTATTCCCCCATATAGAACGGCTTCAGCTGATTTAAAAGAGCTTAAGGACCAATTAAAGAAACTTCTAGATAAGGGTTTCATCCGTCCTAGTGTGTCCCTATGGGGTGCATCTATTTTTTTGTGCATAAAAAGGATGGTTCCTTTCAAATATGTATTGATTATCGATAATTAAACAAAGTAACGGTAAAGAATAAGTACCCTCTTCCAAGGATAGATGATTCATTCGATCAGCTTCAGGGTGCTAAATTTTTTTCTAAGATCGATCTTTGATTTGGGTATCATTAGTTAAAGATTAGAGAGGTGGATATCCCTAAGACTTTCTTCCGTACTCAATATGGACATTTTGAGTTCTTAGGCATGTCATTTGGTTTGCCTAATGCCCCAGCGGCATTCATGGACTTAATGAATAGGGTCTTTCATCAATTTTTGGATTTGTTCATCACTGTATTTATATATGATATTTTGGTGTACTCTAAGAGTGTGGCGGATCATGCCGATCACCTCCATATTATGAGTAGACCTTGAAAGACCAGCATTTGTATTCTAAGTTCTCTAAGTATGAGCTGGTTGAACATTGTTACTTTTCTAGGTCATGTCATATCTAGTGAGGGGATCATGGTGGATCCACAAAAGGCTGCAGTGGTTATGAAATGGCCTAAACCCATGACTCCAATCGATATATGTAGCTTCTTCGATTTATTCGGTTACTACATGAGATTTATGGAAAGTTTCTCGTCTATAGCTACCTCATTGACTAAGTTAACTCAAAAGAAGGAGAAGTTCTTATGGTATGATGCTTCTTAGGGTAGTTTTGAGAAGCTGAAGGATAAGTTTACTTTGGCTCAGGTCTTGACTTTGCTTGAAGGCACTGATGCTTTTGTGGTTTATTGTGATGCATCTCATGTGAGGCTTAGTTGTGTTTTGATGCAGCATGGCAAGGTGGTGGCTTATGCCTCTAGATGGTTGAAGGTGCATGAAAATAATATTTAACTCATGACTTAGATTTTTTGGTTGTGGTGTTCTCCTTGAAAATCTGGCATCACTATTTGTATATACTATATGTAGATATCTTTTTTGATCATAAGAGCCTACAATATGTGTTCACTCAGAAAGAGCTAAATCTCAGGCAAAGGAGGTGGCTTGAGCTACTCAAGGACTATGACATGAGTCTTCACTACCATCCAGGTAAAGCAAATGTGGTTTTGGATACTCGTTGTAGGTTATCCATGGGGAGTCTAGCTCATGTGGATAAGGATAAGTGGGAATTGGTGAAGGACATTCACCATTTGGCTAACCTTGGAGTTCGTCTCTTGGACTCAAAAGATGGTGGTGTGTTTGTACAAAAGGTGGTGCATCATCTTTTGGTACTAAAATAAAGGAGAAGCAGGTATTGGATCCTGTCTTAATAAAAATTAAGGGATATTAAGAGAGATATGGGTCAGTAGAGGGTGATAGCCTTCGAGATTGAGGGTGATGGTATCTTGAGGTACCAAGAGAGGTTGTGTGTTCCTGATGTTGATGGATTGCAACAGAGGATTTTGGCTGAAGCTCATGAGTCGCGTCATTCATCTTGGTTCGATAAAGTTGTATCATGATCTTAAGATTATCTATTAATAGAACAATATAAAGCGAGATATGGCCAATTTCATGGCTAAATACATAGTGTGTCAACAAGTAAAAGTTAAGCACTTGAGGCCCAAAGGGTTGTATCAAGAAATTAAGTTGCCTGTGTGGAAGTGGGAAGTGGTTAATATAGATTTTGTTATCGGTCTTTCTCGATCTCGAAATTAATTTGATTCGATCTGGGTCATCGTGGATAGGATGACTAAGTTTGCTCACTTCTTACTAGTGAGGACTAATTTTTTGACAAAGAATTATGCAAAATTGTTCATTGAGGAAATTATAAAGTTGCATGGGGTGCATGTTTCCATCATGTCAGATCATGATGCTCAGTTTTTATCACACTTGTGGCACTTGTTTCAGAGGGATTTGGGGATAAAGTAAGCCTTAGTATTGTTTTCCACCCATAGACGGATGGGCAAACGAAAAAGACTATTTAGACATTAGAAGATATACTTCGAGCTTGCATGATTGACTATGCTGGTAGTTGGGTTAATCATTTGCCTCTTATAGAGTTGGCATATAATAATAGCTACCGCTTGAAGCTTTGTATGGCAGGAGGTATAGGTCTCCTATTGGGTGGTTCAAGGTTAGAGACACAGAGATGTTTGGCCCGAATTTGATTCACCAACCATGGATAAGGAGAAGGTTATTCGGGATAAACTTAAAGTTGCCCAAAGTCGCTAAAAGTCCTATGCAGATGTGAGGCGTAGGAAGTTCGAGTTTGAGGTTGGTGATTGGGTGTTCTTAAAGGTGTCTCCCATGAAGGAAGTATTGAGTTTTGGGAAGAAGAGAAAGATCAGTCCTCGGTATGTCGGCCCGTACTTGGTCTTGAAGAGGGTTGGTAATGTTGCATATGATTGGAGTTGCCCTGTAATTTTGAGCTTCGTTCACCCGATGTTCCACGTATCAATGTTGAGAAAGTGTATGGGTGATTCATCCCTAATTGTGATTTCGGGTTACTTGTCTTATGAGGAACTCCCAGTTAAAATCTTAGATCGGCAAGTCCATCGGTTGTGGCTAAGAACATAGCTTCAGTAAAGGTTCTATAGGGGAACCACAAGGTTGAAGAGGCTACTTGGTAGGCCGAAGAGGACATAAAGTCCAAGTATCCATTCCTATTCCCTGTTTTAGAAAATCATGCTTAGGGTATATGTTGATCTTAACATCTTTGTTTTCTGTGTTTGTTAAACGGAAATGGTAAATTTCTTTAATATTCTAGTTTTTTGACTAAAAGGTAAGAGTAGTGATGTTTGGGGTTTAATCGTGCTGGTAAATGCCTTGTCCCTTCATTCGAGGACGAATGATCCATGTGGGGGAAAATTAAAACACCCCGGACTTTGGCCCTTGAAAATTTCTTAAGCTTTGACCTCTCTTCCTTGGTTACGACTTGAGCCCACGAGTAGTAGGGTGCCTTGATGGGTCAGGTGACCCTAGTCGTAGGGTGACCAGTGTGTGGTGTTAAGTTTCTGTCCTGGGTACGAGTTGAGGGAACGAGTCATAAAGGCTCGCGACGATTCGTTGGGAGGATTCATAACCAAATCATGTAAATTTGTAGCTTGATTCTGCTCTGAGTACGAGCGGCGTACTAAGAGCCGTAAGGATATGTTATGAGTTATGAGATAAAATAATAGAATGTCCAGTGTTCAATCCAATTGAGTTTTGTGTTGACTACACTGGACCCTACGAGTCGTAGGGTCTTGTACGAGTAAGATTATTGAGTCGTAAGGTTGACAGTATGTGGGGATCTTTGTCACTATTTTGGTTACAATTCGTGGTTACGAGTCGTAAGGAGGGGTTACGAGTCAATAGTTGACTCATAGTTAAAGGCAACATTTTTTCTAGCTTTAAGTTAAGGGCATTTTGGATATTTTCCCTAATGCCCAACGTGAAATCCACGTCTTATAACCTCTTTAGGTTATCCTTGGCCCTCATAAACACATCAAATAAACTCTCAAACACTCTCAAATCCTCAAGGTCAAGAACACTTAGGGTTTCCAAGAGATTAATTAAAAGGGTGATTTATCTCTATACTACTTGGTGTTTAAGGCATGTTACTCTTCCCTTATTGTCAATTTTGTAAAATCATGTGATTTAAAGTATTGTTCATGATTGATGTTGGGTTTTGAACTATGGGTTGAGGGGTTTTAATATAAATTATTTAAATATTTCTTCTATGATATTTATGAAATAATTGTGCTTAAATTGATGGTCGATAAATGCATTAGGGTGCGTGGAAATGGTGGATGGAAATAGGGGTACAATGGAATCACCAAATTAATTGTTTTGGTATGAAAATTGGTAATAAACTCAACCCACTTGCATAATTGATTTTAGTTTATGCATTATCACTTGGCTTGGCTTGTTTCTTGAAACTAATGCATGGTATAATGGTTAAATGGTTAAGAATGGTTTTAAAAACCTTAGGGGGTACAATGGAATCCCTAAGTGAATGATTATGAAAACCTTGTAGGGTACATCAGAATCCCCCAAGTGATTAATAATGGAGTCTGGGGGGTACTTAGGAATCCCCTAAGTGTTCGATAATGACATTGCTTGCAAGTTATAGTCGGTATGACGATACCACTTAATAATGCCTTAATAATTGACTCCTGGAATTATGATTTGATATGTTAAATATTCAATTGGTCAATAATGGGGGTTGTGATAGCTAGACGTGAAGATGTGAGTCTGAAGAACGAATACTGAAAACTCATATTTGCCGATATAAGGGTTGGTCTTGATGACCGTGTGCTTGTGGGGTACAATGGAATCACCCAAGCCTATACACGTATTGTAAGACCGCGCAAAATCCTAATCGTTTGAGTCCTTTAAAGCAAACCAAAAGAGGTCCCAGACATAGAAAATTTCAGCTAAGTGTTAGGACTTAAGTCATTTCTAAAGCCCTAAAACTTTGAGGAATTTATTTACAACCTTCCCGGCCTAAGAAAGTTAGTTTTTAAGTTTATTCATGATCGGGGAAGTCAATAGTACATCTAGAGTGAGTTTTGGAATTTTAAGCATAAGGGCGTGTTTGAAACTCTAAAACAGAGGCTCAGGGCGATTAGCCCGCTGCGTCCTGCCCAGGGCGGCGCTCCAGATCCCACAGCACCCTAGCCAATCCGATCTGGGTAATTTCTACAGTTTTGTTCCGCATTTTTAAAGGCAAATGGATTATTTTTCCTTCACCCAATAGGTTCATAATACGGGATTAAAGCCCCAAATAGCATAATTTCTCATCCTTTTCACAAATCCTCTCAAGAACAAGCCCTACTTCATCAAGTTCAAGAATCGAGTCTCAAGAACTCACCCCAATCTCCACGAAATTAACAATCAAGTTATGTTAGGTGTTCATCCAAGGGTTCCCTTGCACCCTTGGAGTTCAAGAACCTCTTTAAAATTTTCAAGATGCTTGTTTTCCTGAATTCCATGTTGAGTTAAATTGTATTCATGATTATGATTTTATTTGGGTTCTAATCCATAATTAATTACAAAATTCATGTGAATTAAATAGCATGTGTGTAGTACCATGTAGTTTCATGTTGGAAACCCTTGAATTTATGAGTTTAGAGTTGTGATCATGATGCTTGTATGTTGACTAGATTATGTGCATAAACTATGCCCCCCAAGTGTTTGACAGTACATGTGAGTGGAATAGTGAAATCATTAAATAATGGTATGTGTACAAGTTCATGCCACGCAAGTGTTTGCTAAAATGCCTAAATAAATGAATTGTGACAAAGTGACTAGTTATCATGCTTTCAAGATTGTGCAATGTTATTACTATTTATGCTATTGAGTCCTGGGGTATCTAATACCCGATAATCTAGCTGTTTACCTAGATTTACAGTAATTTCAAAATAGTCTCAGTGATGTCACGTATAGTAGTACTTAGTTAATTACAAAACTTAGTATATTTAGTCAGTTAACAGAACTTAGTGAAATCGGTCCAGTTCAGTTAGTTAGCACGATCAGTAATAGTCCAGTCAAGCCTAGTATAGTCTAGAAATTAATTCAGTGTCTATTCAGTTGGGAGTAGGAATCAGCACCGAGCAAACCCAGGGATGGGGGTATTCCTGTCAGTGAAGGGTTTAACCCTTAGTAGCAATCCCTATGTTATAGAACTACGTAGCCAGTGTAGTTTGAGATATCTTCCTTCCAGATAAAGGTTGATACATCTCGTATGAGTTTTCCTGCCAGTGAGGGTTGATGAAATGTCTTCCTGCCAGATAGAGTTAACTCATAGTCATTGTTAGTATCCCTTGAAAAGGTGCTAACACCCTTCCAAATGGGGTCACAGGTTGGACCCCAACTTAGTTTATAATCGGGGTAGGTCGGTTAGATGAACACTTCCACAGTTACGTTTCAGTTTCAGACTCAGTATAAGACCTCAGATCAGTTTTCAGGATCAGTACTGTCATACACAGTCACCCAGCTCAGTATAGAACTCAGTTAGTTCTACAGAATCAGGTCTGTCAGAACAGTCACCCAATTATCAGTACTCAGCATTCAGTTCAGCATAATCTCAGTTATAGTATATATGTATATAGATGTATGTACAGTAATGCATCATCAGTTCAGCATAATCTCAGTTATAGTATATATAGTATATATGTACATCTTGGATCTATTTTGCAGGACATACGAAGAACAAGATTTGGCTACATTAAACTCACCTTTTGAGATAATTTTTTTTTTTGTAATAATATTTTGAAAGGTGGAATTGAGAATATTCATTTGGTTAAAATTTTTCATCTCATATGTATTTAACATTATCTTAATTAAGAGCTAGTGATTGATAAATTTTGTCACCAACTTAAGTTACAAATGTTAGCCATTATACTTCGATTCTGTTAAATATGTGTTAGCATTAAAATCAAATACATTTCAAGCTCTTAGAACATTGGTTTTAATTTATGCATTTTTTTGTTAATTCGCGAGCCGAGAATTGAATCATTATCTAAATAAAATTAAATTTAAAATAATAGTGGAACAAGGAGGTTCAAATATATTTCTAAAGTTTTTTTTTCCTTTTTACCTTGTGATTGTCCGAATCTCTACTCCCAAGTAATTTCTTATGGGACTAAGAAAATTTTAGACATTGAACAAATGTTGTCCTAAAGTATAACAGTTGAAGAACTTAAAAAAAACTTACAATTGACTTAGTTTAATGATGATTATCATTAATATTTTATTTTATACAGTATACAATATATGCTTATAAAATATGCATATATGAATATGTTGTTATAGAGAGGTAATTTTACAAAGAATGTTTCAATATAATAAACGTTAGTATTTTTATATGTAGAATGTCATTATAGAGAAGTGACATATAACATGAAATCAGTTTTGGAGGAAATCAGGTCACTATAGTGAAGAACCATTATATTGATGGATTTTTATAAAGATGTCTGACCGTATATATATATTTTTAAAGTCTATTCATTGATTTGAATATAATGAGTTTGTTCTTTTTATACATGCAACTTTCTTCTTTAACATTGAATGCACGTGCAACACACGTATCCTAAACTAGATCATAAATAAGGCTATATAATACATTTTTACAAGTATAAACAACATAAATCTCATCCTAAATGAAACTAATTATGTAAGATCCGAAATTGATTTCCTCTCTCCCGGATTTAGGAAAATACATATACATGTCAATGTACCTCATATGTAACTCCAATGTATGAGGAAACTGTTTCTCCTTAAATTATGGAAATAAAATCAGATCCAATTATTCTCTTACCTTAATAATGACAGTAATTAATGTTCTGATTTTGTGGATGCTTAAAAATAGTAACTGTAATTCAAATTCAAAAAATATCCTGAAACATCTCTCTATGGTTTTCACCGTCATTCACCGCTCCACTCCTCTTCCTCACACCGGTGAATACGTAAAGACGACCAACCGCCAAGATCAACGTCGTTTCTCGTTCCTCTCCCCCTGTTGCCACCACCGACGCCATCACGAACAGTCAACGATGTCTTCACTGTTCCACTCCTCTTCCCTCACGTCAGTGAACTCACAAGACCAGTAGCCAAGATCGACATTGTTTCTCGTTCCTCTTCTACTGTCGTCACTACCGACGGCATCACGAATAGCCAACGGCGCCTCCACCCCTCTTAGTGTATTTGTTTTTTAGTAAAAACTTGCACAGTATTGTATAAGAAATTATAATACATTACTCAGTTTGAATGATATTTTGACATTGTTTATGAAATTTACAAGTATGAGAATGTGTTACACAATTTTTCTATGTATGATTTCAGTGTAATATGTATGATTTACACTCCAAAAACATCGTGTTCTATATGCATGTGAATGTACTATACTTTACTTTCTATGTATAATGCAAATGTTTTCAATTTTATATTTAAGTAAAATATTTCACATTATATGTATGAGAACATATTATACATTACTTTCTATGTATGATGCCAGTGTTATATGTATGATTTACATTCCACCAACAACATGTGGTACATGTATGAGAATGTATTATACTTTACTTTCTATGTATGATGCAAGTGTATTCGTTTTTATTATACTTTACTTTTTATGTATAACATTGCAAAAGCAGATAATTTGATAAAATCATACATGCAACCAAAAAGGAGAAATAATTTGGATATTATAGGTTAAATCAACTTTCAAGTCGTTGACTATAGAAATAATTGGATCTGATTTTATTTCCATAATAATTTGTAATGCATATTATAGTTCCAATTAAAGTATAAAAGAAATAATGGATCTCTCTTCTATGATATAGAACAGATTTGAACGACTTAAAATAAAATGCATTATTTCATTTTATGAAAATTTATTATAAAATAAATTATTTTCATAATAATTTGAAATAATAGGCCTTATTTGAACAAATTTTAAACCCCAAAATCATGTAACTTGAAATTAAGCGTAAAATAAGGAATGCAATAATGAAGAAAAAGGACTAAAAAGAGAGTAAAAATAAAATGTTTTGGGATGTAAAAGGGATTTTAGTAATATTTACTTGTGTGTGTGTGTATATATATATATATATATATATGTGTGTGTGTGTGTGTAATTTTTCGTTTTTATAACTATTATCCTTCCTTTATCTGCAGGCCCACCGGAAGCATTGTTCCACCGCTCCGATTACCCACACTTCCCGCAATCTCTCTGTCGCAATTCACCACAGCAAAAGTAGCAGTAATGGGTAACATGTTTCTTGGACATCTTTGTATATGCAGATAATTTGCTGTTATAGTGAAAACAACTTTCGGATAGTGCAGGTGAAGAAGAAATGGAAGGAAAGGTTATGGAAGGGGTTGCTTCAATAGCACTCATAGAAAACGGGTCTATTTCTGGTCATTTCATTCATCTTCCTCATTCTATCTGCTATGGCATCCATGGCACTGGTAAATTACTCTATTTTCACCTTTTTCCTTATTTGGGGTCGTAGTTTGTAAGTTTTTTCTTTTTGTTGAGTATTCGAATTAACTTGTTCTTGTATTTGTCCTTGTTGAAAGAGATGGTTTGCGAAAGGGAATGCAGTAGGGGTGAGGACTACCGACTGATGAAACTCACAATTATTGACTACAATGTACAGCCATTAATTAATAACTGTAGTTCTGTTACATTCATATTACTCCCCCGTCCATATTTACTTGTGCATGTTTGACTTGACACACCCCTTAATAAACAATGAATAAACAAAATAATTTTACTATATTATCTCTATTAATTATAGAAGGTGAGCCTCGAGTAACTGGTAAAGTTGTTGCCATGTGACCAGGAGATTACAGTTTCATATATCGGAAATAGTCTCTAGTAGAAATATAAGGTAAGGCTACATACAATAGATCCTTCTTGTCGTTCCCTTCTCCGGGCCCTGCACATAGTTGAGCTTTAATCCACCGGGCTTCCCTTTCATCTCTATTAATTATAAGTTATTAAAATGTTGGAAAATGAGTTGTATTTAATAGCAAGAGTAAAATAGACATAAAATGGTAAATTATCTCTTGGTATTCCAAACTGGACGAGTAAAGTTGGTCAACAATTTTTAGTATATTGGACAAGTAAAGATGGATGGAGGGAGTAGTTTTATTTCTTTGTAATGACTTGTTAGCTTAGAGAGTTTGATCTTTCTTATTTCCTCTAATTGATTGTGGCATATTCCAGAGAAAAAGGGAAAGAGATGTTATAGTAGAGTGCAAAGGACATGATGCTGCTAGGATTAAGAATGTTGACCATGCTCATGGGTGAGTAGCCTCAAAGTAGTTTGAGGACATTTTAGAAATGAAAGTTTTTGCTTTAATCTCAACAGTTCTGCTATTTGACTTGCTTTATTTAAACTGCGGATCTATCGGAAACAACCTCTCTGTCTCTACGAGGTAGAGGTAAGAGTAAGGATTAATGTACACTAACTTCCCAAGACCCCACTTGCGGGATTACACCGGGTATGCTGTTGTATTATGAGGTTTTCCTGACATCTTTTGTGTCAAACCTTCTAAAGTTTTTCTAGGGTTTCATCTGAAGAAGCAAACAGATTAAATTTCTTGCTTTAATCTGAAGAAGCATATTTATGTAACTCTGAGAATGATCGTCAAAACATATGGCAAATGGCTGGTTATACGAGTTTAAGGCTTCTCCCCATTACACTTTCCTAATTGATTTGTATTTCTTTGCCACAAGATGGGAGGATGATGTTGTCAATATGCTTGACAAGAAGGATCAGAAGCACAAGATTCTTGTTTCTTTTGAATGTGAGACGCTGAAAGCAGGTAAAGCAGCTGAGGACCACATCAACAAATTCATGCCAAAATTAGCTGGGACGGATGCTGTTGGTAAGTTACCAAATTGCATCAATTTACCAAAGATTTCTTTTTTCTGATTGTAATATGTCTCTGATAATGGTGTTAGCTTTCTGTAATCATCTTAGTGGTATGCCCCAACAATTTTAAATAAAAAGTAACTTCTCTTGTATGGATATCTAACAAATTTTGGACTACCTGATTTCATGACTTCAGTATGTTTCTGTGTTGTTGTTCCTTGCAGCAATTTAAATTGTACCAACTGCACTTCTTATTTCCAAATAAGTGGAATACAAAGAAGGGAAGGAGGCTCTCAAATGTTCACCACAATTAAACATCCAACTTGGAAAGTTCACCGTTATTTTCACCAATATGTGGTATTATGACCCAAAAGTTTGGGTCTTCTTATGAGATATCTATGTTGCTCGGATTCTCGAAAAATGCTACTGCACCCATGCTAGGTCCTCCAAAAATATACTGCCTTAAAGGATCCAACACACTTTTGAAGAGTCCGAGCAACATGGTGAGATATGAATTGTGTAAGAATTGAAGACGTATTCAACTGCTATTCCAGGGATAAACAACTCTTGAAGTCAGGATTATTCTTTTCTTGATATCATAAATAGCTACTCGACTTATATTTCCATCTTTCCTGCAGCTCTTGGTGATCCATTGACATCTTTTGACGCATTTACTTATTGCTGCTGCCTTTTATTTTTGCTTTTTACCTCCTAAATGCTTGGCTAAATCAAGACCTTCAGCATAAAACCCCGTGACTACTTGAGTTAGAGATAAAGGTTTTGCAGTATTGATCTTGATTAAGAACAAGGAAATTTCATCCAAGCAACTTTCTTCAACTCAGTATGTTAATTTGACCAGATTATATCCAGACTGCTACTTACGCCATCTTTCCTCAATGAATGGCGACAGACAATTAACCATGTCCGGATGTTGTTTTATTTGCAAAATTGGTTGTTAAAACTTGTTTTACTGACACATGGAAGTAATTTCTTTCTAGCCTCCTGATCTCAACTACCACATTCTTGCAGTTAACATTGGCAAGATGAGGATTGTAGGCTTGGACAACGAAGATGCAACTGGAGATGGAGATGATAACCAGCAGAATATTTGAGCTACAGCTCATTGGCACTACCTTGTGTCTCGGGCAATTTGAATGCAAAAACTCTTTTGAGGATAAATTGGGATGTATTATGTACATAGTCGTGCGGCTTTAAGCTTACTATCTTGGCGTTACGTCTTGTAATTTATATTACCTCAGAAGCTGCTATGTGTTTTGCTAATGGTTCACTTTAGATTAAGATGCATTACCAGTTAACAGCGTTAGACTGGGACATCAAGCTTAGTGCTCAATACAGAAATATGGTGCACAAAATTAAGCCAACTCTCTTGATTACTATTGAACTATGTTTACAATTTCTGCAAGTGTAAAAAGCCTGCTTTCTCTTGCTGAACTATTTAATTTCCAGCACTGGTAGTGAGTAAAAATGTGTAGATCATATTTTCTGTCATCTTTTGCGACCGGAGACTGTTTTCTTCACTGCTCCAATAGACACTAAGAACTGATCCAGAGATGATAGGGTCCTCATGTCATCTGGAGGGAAATAGCTGGCAGCCTTTCCTAAGAGTGAAGTGAAGAGAAGCGAGAAAGAAGGCCAAGTCGCATAGTGTTCGCCCAAGAGATCGTCCAGAAATGCAAAGGCTGCTAACAAATCCGACCTGCTGGCGCTTATTGGAGCAGCAAAATGAGCAGGGATAATTCTCTTGAATTTCCAGTCTCCGACTATACTGTCAATCCAGTCTCTAACCTGAAGGAACAGACATGATTTTTCAGAATAAGGAGAAAAGACGTATCAAAATCAAACATTATTTCTAACAGGAAATGGATCTTCCCATTGTATGTCACTCTAAAGGTAAAACAGTTGTATTGAGCATGCAGCCATCGTTAAACATTGTTACATTTCGATGCTACATTTCGGTTAGTATGCTTTAAAATGTTAATACGCATGGTAAAGACAATGTGGTTCACTCTTACCTCTTTTTTTTTTTTTTTTTGGTCAAACCCGAAATTTTTCGTTCAACCAAAAGTACCAACATTACAAAACCTGCCAGTCTTTTTGGATTCAGGCTGGCCACTCAAATCTCTTTGTAGATAAAAACCTGCTGACAATATATCTAAATCTTGGATACATATTCAACTGTTGTAGCTTTGGCCCCCATTTGGAATGTTGTTGTCATGCAATGTGGAGCTCCAATGCAATATCATGAAGCATCTGGGATTTAGCATTCCGTTCAGCCCAATCCGATAAACAGCAGCAGCATAACAAAAGCCCAGAAGTCCTCAGAGGGGTCTGCTGTCGCTGATCCTCTTGATGAGCCATGCTACTTTCTGATCCCAATCTCCAACGGTTCTGTTGTAGCCTAACCATTTTAATAGCCCTGACCAAATACTTGTAGAGTAGGGACAATTAAAAAAGAGATGGTCAAGTGTTTTCATTATCTGTCCTTTGTATAACACACGGTCTGTAGAGACTGTTTTGCCCCACTTCAAGACACCATCCACTGTATTTAATCTGTTGTGTAAGGCCAAACACAATATGAACCTTTGCCTAGGAAGTTGACCTTGTACCAACACTAATTTGCTCCATTCAACTTTGTGATGTTGAGGTAACATTCCCAAATAGCTCTTTTTAATGCTAAAACCTTTAGCACCATTGTATGCTTGTAACTTGGTGTGGATAGTGCCTGGCCCTTCAAGCCATTTTTTTGCATCAAGTATCTTCCTAACAAGCCAGCTTGCTTGCTTTGGAGTTTGCAGAGTATCAATACTATTGGTCTTTATAGAGTAGGCATGAATCCAACGCACCCATAGTCTATTTGTTTTTGCTCCACAAACCACAAAACCTTGCAAATTGCTTCCCTATTCCATCGAATGAGACGTATTACATTCAAACCACCTGCTGTTTTGGAGAGTAAGCATGAATCCAACGCACCCATAGTCTATCTTGTTTTTGCTCCACAACCCAGAAAAGCTTGCAAATTGCTTCCCTATTCCATCGAATGAGATCTATTACATTTAAACCACCTGCTGTTTTGTGCATACAAATTGTTTCCCAAGCAATCAAGGCCGTTTTTGAACATTTATTACTGCCAGTCCATGAGAAAGTCAGTAGTCAGTAGTCAGTAATGTTATGATTTTCTTAGGAAGAAGAAATATCTGCGCCCCGTAAGTTTGCATTTCAAGAAATATCTGTGCCCCATAAGTTTGCATTTCAAACAACACTCCCAGGTGCTAACAACTTAGAAATCTTCACCAACTGGAGTCTACCACTGTATGATAACAACTTAGAAGACCAACACTTGACTCTTGCTATCATCTTCTCCACAATTGGCATATACAGTTGAATTGAGAGCTTCCTAGTTGAGAGAGGCACTCCTAGGTGCTTAAATGGCAATGTACCCAAGGACAGTCCCAAGTCAGTCAGGACTTTATCTCTAAAGGCAGCCTCCACCCCTGCAATATATAATGAGCTCTTTTCCATATTGGCATGAACATTTGATACTCTTAAAAACTGTTGAAATGTGTTAAAAAACAATTTGATTGAAATCTCATCAGCCCTGCAACTCATTAACAAGTCACTCAGCAAAACGTATATGGATGATACCCAGCTTTTCACACATTGGGGGATAGTCGAATTGTGGATTATGCCTTAATTGTTGCAGATTCCTATGAAGGTATTCCATGGCTAGGACAAATAAGCAAGGGAACATGGGATCCCTTGCCTAAGTCCTTTCTTTGCTTTGAACTGCTTTGAACTATGTGGTCAAGCCACCATTGACAAGGATACAGTAATGAACTGTAGTGACACACTCCATTATTAGATCAACCATCTTAGTAGGCTGTTCAAACTCTAGCAATACCATTTTAAGAAATGGCCATTCTATAGAGTCATAAGCTTTTCTAATGTCAACTTTTATAGTACACCTGGCTGAAACACCCTTTTAGGAATACCCTTTAACAAGTTCATGAGCAAGCACAACATTGTCAAGAATACTTCTACCCTCTATAAAAGCTGACTGAGCATGACTTACCAAAGTGTCAATAACTGTTTTAAGCCTAGCAGTAAGTATTTTAGCAATCAGCTTATACAAGGTAGTGCAACACGCAATTGGCCTATACTCTTTGACATAAGGGATAGGGACTTTTGGGACCAGGGTAATAGTAGTGGTGTTGACACCTTTTATCAATATACCACTCTCAAAATACTGGACTACCCCAGCAGTCACCTCTTCTCCTATGATGTGCCAGTAAGTTTTGAAAAATTCAGCATTGAAGCCATCTATACCCAGACTTTTATCAAGAGGAATATCCTTCAAGGTATGGACTACATCCTGTCTGGTTACCGGGAGCAATAGTTGTTCTTGTTGAAGTATTGTGAGACAAGGCCCATCTCTTGCTACACCAACGTCTATGCAAGGTAATGTTGTTGCTGTAGTACCTAAAAAAGTCTGAAAAAACTGGACCAATTCTTGCTGTACTTGTTTCGGCTCTGTTAGTTTGACCCCTTGTTCAGTGTAAATAGAAGATATTCTGTTCCTTGCTTGCCTTGCCTTCATGTGAGCAAAGAAATATATGGAATTTCTATCACCATGCCTTATCCAGGTGGCCCTGGACTTCTGTTGTAATACTCGTTCATAAACTTCCCATTTCTCCTGTGAAATAAGCTGCTGAGTAAACGAGTTTATAGTCATCTCCTTTTGAACATTTTGAAGAAGTGCTCTATACTTGTTTAATCTCAGATCTATTGTGGAAAATTCTTTGTTCAATTGCCTCGACTTCTGAGCTAGGATACGCAGTTTCCTACAAATTTTATACATTACATGCCCTTTTACTTGCACTCTCCATGTATCATCCACCAAATCGTTGAAGTTCTTATGCTGTAGCACTATTTTTAGCAATCGAAAAGGCTTCCTTAAGTCTGAGTAATGGATTTTAGTTGTCAGCACCACTGGTGAGTGATCAGAGCAGCCAGGTTCTAAATACTCAGCCTCAATGTAACTGTACTGCTGGAACCAGGCACTATTTCCAAACACCCAATCAATATGAGAATATATTCTAGCATCTCTTTCTCTTTTATTGCACCAGGTCATGTGTCTCCCCCTACTCAAACACTGGACCCACCTTTATATCATCTATACGGTCCTGGAAATCTTCTGTTTCTTGTGGAGTGATTGGATCTCCATTCAATCTATCAGCATGTGATAATACTGCATTGAAGTCCCCTAGTATTATACAAGGACCATTACATTATCTAGCCAGAGATTTCAAATGGTTCCACAATCTTATTCTTTCTGCAGCAGTATTGAAACCGTAACCAAAGGTTATAGTACTCTGAAAGTCAGTGTCTCTATCCTCAACTCTACAATGAATTAACTGAGCTGCTGTATCTAGTACTGTGACCTTTACCTTTTGTCGCTTCTATATTAACCATAGTCTACCATTTATAGTAGTAGGATAGTCTGTAAAGATGTTCCACTACCCTCTAAGCACTTTCTTCATTCTATCAGCATTATGAGACTTAATTTTAGTTTCTAAGCATCCCATTATATCCACCTTATTTCTTAGCAAGAAGGTTTTCAATTCCTTCTGCTTGAAGGGCTTATTAAGCCCTCTAATATTCCAAGTACTGACAATCATTTAGCAGCACCTAAATCAGGGGCTTTAGCCCTGATTGGTGCTTCTACTTTGATACAAGTCAAACGGCCGTCTTATCTTTTGATGACATCTTTAGAAGCCAACACCTAGAAAATCAAGACGTGGTCACCTCAAGGACACATGGACATGCATGAAGGACCCGTTTTGAGCATAAACAGGGCCGTGAGTGGAAGATTGATTGGAACATTGAGGACTTGAGGACTCACGGATTTGGATAACACTTAATAGCTCACGGTTTGGTCACCTCATTAAGGGCATATTGGTTACTTCACTTGGCCCAAATGCACTCCATGGCCACCCCACCCATTAAAGGTATTGTTGTCATTTTTGTCTTGTCTTATAATAATATAAATAGAATATTTTAGGTCTTTTCTCATTAGATTATTGATGATGAAATATTGAAAGACTTATTCTCTCTCTTTGAGAGTGTTCCACCTTAGTGTAGTTCTTAGTTAGGGCTTGGAATAGCCATTGTAGTTTAGAGCTTGGAAAAGTCAATATTGACCCTTGCTTGGAAACGGTGGATCTTGAGGTGAGTTGATTCCCTTGGTGGTCACCGTAAGAGTGTGGTTTAGATTATTACATTCATTAGGGGTTAGTGTTGATATACACTTAGTTCTTAATCTTGTAATCATCTTTGTCTCACTATCTATCTATCCTTTTACCTTCTTGTAATTTTATTTAGTGTTTGTGTTGTAATCTTGTGTTCTTGTTGTTATTGTTAAATCCGAATCTTGTGTCTTCTTATTCATCATCTTATCTTGTTAATCTAGTTTGTTGTCCTCTGATTTGGTGTAATAAACACCTTGTTATCTTCTTGTTATTGTGTTCTTGGAAGCCGAGACTTGGTCGTTCACGGATTTCTTCCATTTTGTGGACTGTTTTTTGGACTGATTTTGGTGTTCCCTTGTTCGTCCTGTATCATTTGGTATCAAAACCGAGCTTAGGATAGTTCCCACGATTCTAGTCTTGGGTTTGTTATCTTGAAAATCAACAAAAAAAATGTCAAATCGGAAATCCCAAAAAAAAAAGTCACTATTCACGTTTTTGTTCTTAGGTCAAATTTTGAGTTTTTGATTTTGTGTTTTTCTTGTGTTTCTAGTGTTAGATTTGTGTTCTCTAACACTATATGAGTCTATAAAACAAATTTGAGCCAAATCGGAGCTTATTTGAGTGTTCTATTCATGTTGGAAGCTTGGGTTGAAGAAGTTTTGATGTGAATTGAAAATCTGAAATTTTTGGTTGTGAATTTGAGCAAAATGATGCTTGGAAATGTGTTTAGAAAGTTGAAAATAGCCTGAGTTCAAAATTTTATCGCATTCCGATCAATGGTTTAAGAGATAGAGATTTTTGAAGTTTTGTTGTTCTTGAGTGTTCTTGGAGAAATTCAAATCTTCAACAGGAATTGTTGGGAAAAAGTGGTTTTTTGATTCTCAAAAGTGAATAAAAAAGTGTACAAAAGTGTTTGTACAAACACCTTTTGAAGGCCCTAAAGAATATTCCAAGAGAGAAGCAAAGGAGATCCACATTTAGGCAAAGCTCGGCTGAAATTCCAGCCTTGCTGCCTTGGCCTAGGTTGCATCTGCTTCAGCAGATTGGCCACAGATCAGCGGCAGATTGGTCCTGCGTCCAACATGCTCTCCGTATGCGCCCAAGGTGCGGCCACACTTTAAGGCAACCCTCTTGAACGCACCACCAACCTATTTTGAACACATCTCAAGCCTTCCCAACATCCAATTCAAGTTCCAAATGCATTTTATCACTTTAAAAACTCGATTGCTCTAGGTTTGATTCTTAGTTTCAATTCCTTGATTCCTAATATCTTCTTTCGATTCTTAAACTACTCATCAACTAGTAATTCGTCTACTTAAGTTGATCGATTAGTTCTTGCGTCCGAATTCTTTCATTGTCCTATTTATTTGTGTGCTTTTCTAGTTTTAATTCGTTGTAACTTTTTGTTTCAAGTCCGTTAAGTAGATTTTTTTTTCTTTGAGTCGATCAAACAAGAATCCACTCGAACCGCAAAGTAGAATTGACATCCTATTGACTACCGGAGTATAAGCAACTTTCAATATTCGCCGCTCCAATTGTGAGAATCACAAAGGTGAGTGTATATAAGTGTTGGTGAGGAGCTTTTACTACTAATCTTGTTTGTTCATTGTTTAGGTACAAAGGTGATATAAGGGGAACATGTCTTCGATAGCGGGGATTATTGTGACTACAACATGGTAGACTATGATTGTAGTGAGGGGTTTTGTAGCTACGAAGTTGAGGGAGATTGCGGAGGCTATGAAAATAGCCATGATCAAAACTTGGGCAGATTTGAGGGACACTGTTTTAGGGAAGAAAATGAGGGGAATGAAGTACCTAGTGTTTATGGTGAATGTGGAGATGATGTAGGACCTCGTGATGGTTATTATGATGACGTTGGGGCCTGTGAGGAGTCTTACACTCCCCAATCCGAACCTAGATTTGGCGTTAGGTATAACCCTTTCATTCGCAAAGCTTATGAGAACTATGGTGAGAGTACAAGTGAGGAGTGTGAAGATTCATATTCTTCACCTTGTAGTACTTCTTATCAAGGTCAATATAGCGTGAATGGTTATACTAGTTCAAGTGGAGGTTGTCCAACGAGAAAAAGAGGGGGTGCATCTCCAAAACCGAGGGGTACTTGTGTGCCTTATAATGTTGATCCGAGAAAGAGTACACTCCGAAAAGATGACCATTTGTGGGATACCGGGCTGCCTTATTGTGTTGAATGATACGTACTATAGAAACTACATCCTTCCGTCCATGGTTGACTAATTGAGGTTGTTTCGAGAGCCTTTACTTGTTCCATACTCATTGGACGGGTTCAAGGTTACCGAGAGGGTAAAAGTTGTTTTCTCCCAATATGAATATGAATACCACGAGGAGGTGTGGTGCGATATTCTTCCCTTGGCCTACGATCGTGTATACTTGGGTGCCAATTGGTTTGCACGGCATTAAGTTCCTAACGTGCAAAATTGACCTAATGTTGTAAGAGACCAATGTGGGAATCGCCTCATGACTTACTTACTGCCCAAGCCGCAAAGAGAAAGGCCTACCTCCTCCAATCCGAATTATTATGAGAGACAAAAGATTGAGAGGAGTAAGGGAGTGCAAGGTGGTAATCCGAGAGTGGAAAAAAGAGAGGTTGTATGGAGCGAAGTGAGGGGATTACCACCAAACCGTGCTAACATTAGCTTTCCTTCTATTTCTAAGGACATTTGTTTAGGTACCAACATGGCAAGCGAAGTCGAACAATGCCGAAAGGAAGTTGCTGCCCAAGCTTGTGGAGGACCGTCACACCCCGACAAAGAAGAATCTACTCAAGATT
This sequence comes from Capsicum annuum, assembly GCF_002878395.1. Classification (NCBI taxonomy): domain Eukaryota; kingdom Viridiplantae; phylum Streptophyta; class Magnoliopsida; order Solanales; family Solanaceae; genus Capsicum; species Capsicum annuum. The sequence continues at coordinate 66,359,089 of NC_061114.1, forward strand.
TTCTAGGTAAAATAGCTAACTCTTACACTTAGGTGCGTGTGATTGATAATTGTGTGGGTAGTAGCGCATTGAGTATGAGTTGTAGCTTGCTTACTTGCGAGTCTAATGATTTTTTTTCACTTGTGGATGATGTACATGTTGTGCAAGTGGATACACTAGTTGATCCTATAGATGACCGAATTAACTCTTCTCGTAAGGTCGATTTGTGTCCACTTAGTGTTAAAGCTATTGTGTTGAATGAAAGTACATCGTCATGTAAAAATTGTGTTAACCCACTTATTTGTAAAAATTGTCCACCACTTGAGTATGTGTGTGATGTGCTTAATAGAACTCAAGCGAGTGGAGTACTTGAAATTGTTGGCCAACAAGATGGGAGTGAACCCGAGAGCTATTCTTGGGGTAATCTTGTGCGTGAAACTTCCTTGAAACTTGACAATTGTCTTTTAAAGAGTGAAGAACTTATTTGTTCCAAATCTTCCTGTGGGTTAGATCATGCTCTCTTTAGGTATAATGTCTTGTTTGAAGATGATATATCACTCCTAATGAACCTAGTGGTGACAATGATAAGTATAGCTTGCCTTGTAAGCTATAGCCGATATGCTAGCCCACTATGGTGTGACAACATTCCTCCTAAAGATGAAAATTTCTTTTTGAAAGATGAGAGTACTCTTAAGGGTAAGGAATGTGTAGTCCTTCTTAAAAACCCGAGGACAAAGGTGTCATTGACTCCTTGAGGTAATGTTTCTAAATGTGAATCCTTGCTTGACACACTTGTGCTTGAATTATGTGAATATCAACTTATGGATGCTGAGTTGTTTATTTGATTGAAGGAAAGTGTGTGTTTAAAAGGTTTGTATTCATCCGTGTATGCCTCTACACTTGATTCCTTCCTATACTACCTCTTTGCCTATGATGACATCCATACTAGTTTTGGATTTGTTTTATGTAGAGGTAGGAAATTTGTTAGTAAGTCCACTTGTGTGAGCAATAATGCTATATGGATCTTGTGGACTTTAGAACCAATTGAATCACCACCTTTGTTGTGGTCTCTTGAAGGGATAAAAGCGCAATTGTGTCTTGCGGCTCATAAGATCCTAATTCTACCCTTTGGACCAAGTGATGCCATTAGGACCCTTGTAGCTTCTTTATCTCTTAGTGATTCCCGTAACCAAATCCCTTGTGCAATTTTCATTGAGCTTTTAATATTTAATTCAAATGATCCTTGGTTATATTGCAACCTTGGCATGTTGAGATGATTTGTTTTGCTAACCTTAACCCTCATGCCATGAGGAGTTGGTATTTGTTTGTCCTCTCTTCGATTTTGCAAGGTGCAGATTCGAGGTCGAATACTTTTCAAGAAGGGGAGGATAATACAAGTCAAATGACCGTCTTATCTTTTGATGACATCTTTAGAGGCCAACACCTAGAAAATCAAGACGTGGTCACCTCAAGGACACATGGACATGCATGAAGGACCTGTTTTAAGCATAAACAAGGCCGTGAGTGGAAGACTGATTGGAGCATTGAAGACTTGAGGACTCACGGATTTGGATAACACTTAATATCTCACGGTTTGGTCACCTCATTAAGGGCATTTTGGTTACTTCACTTGGCCCAAATGCACTCCATGGCCACCCCACCCATTAAGGGTATTGTTGTTATTTTTGTCTTGTCTTGAAATAATATAAATAGAACATTTTAGGTCTTTTCTCATTAGATTATTGATGATGAAATATTGAAAGACTTATTCTCTCTCTTTGAGAGTGTTCCACCTTAGTGTAGTTCTTAGTTAGGGCTTGGAATAGTCATTGTAGTTTAGGGCTTGGAAAAGCCAATGTTGACCCTTGCTTGAAAACGGTGGATCTTGAGGTGAGTTGATTCGCTTGGCGGTCACCGTTAAGAGTGTGGTTTAGATTATTACATTCATTAGGGGTTAGTGTTGATATACACTTAGTTCTTAATCTTGTAATCATCTTTGTCTCACTATTTATCTATCCTTTTACCTTCTTGTAATCTTGTTTAGTGTTTGTGTTGTAATCTTGTGTTCTTGTTGTTATTATTAAATCTGAATCTTGTGTCTTCTTGTTCATCATCTTATATTGTTAATCTAGTTTGTTGTCCGCTGATTTGGTGTAATAAACACCTTGTTATCTTCTTGTTATTGTGTTCTTGGAAGCTGAGACTTGGTCTCCAAAAGGGTTCACGGATTTCTTCCATTTTGTGGACTGTTTTTTGGACTGATTTTGGTGTTTCCTTATTTGTCCTGTATCATACTTTCTCCCCTGGTGCATCATGCAGTGCTACTTGTGGACCTGAAGTAGCTGATCCCCCAATAGAGCCTGTGGTACTGTCTCAGAACTCTCACCAGTATCAGAGACAGAACTCTCACCAGTATCAGGTTGTCCTCTGGCTTAGTATCTCGAGGCAACAACATAGGTTTAAACTGTCTCCTTCTAGGAGCTTGTTGTCTATGCAACTCTTGTTCTTGTCTTGGAACTTCCTTGTTCTTTTTGCATTCACCAGAATCATAGCGCAGCTTCTTACATTCAGGACATGCTACGGGGCATCATTCATAGTCTACTTTCTGAATTAAAACTTGACCCTCCAAATAAATCTCTGCAGGCAAGACCTGTGTTACATCCGCCTCTATAAGGAGCCTAGCAAAAGAGATGTTCTACCTCAACTGTCAAGGGGTTAGCACAATTTGGCTTCCCAATTGTGCAAGGACTTCTTCTTGGATTCTCCTCTGACCAATAATAGACTGGAAGCCCTGGCAGCTGACCAATAATTCACAGTATTTCAAGTGTAAACTTGAAGTTCTTCTCCCAAATCCTAAAAATCAAAGGTCTATTATTATTTGTATATGGTCCATTCCGGAGTATTTGAGATTCATCTTCTGCTATAACAAATAGGAATATGAAGTACCCGTGGAGATAAACCCTCGGAGCTTCCACATACTATAGACGAATTTAAGCATATCTTTGAAGCTTGGGGTACCTCCCAGGACATGCCCAATAACTGCATTTTCCCACTTATTGCATTCAAATTTCACATCCACAGCACTGACTTGGACCACCTTTTGACCCTCCTTTATCACGGAGGGGATATGTTGGAGAGAAAAACAGATCTTAACAAAGAAAAGAAAGAGCAGAAAGCATTGTAAAGTTTCATTGATCACTGCCATATTTATACATAAGAACATAACTGAAAAAGCTCAATAAAAGGAGTAAAATAAGCTACCATTATTTCTAATAATTATGACCTAAAAATAAACAAAAGTAATAAAGGTGATTTTGCATGATTGCAGCCTTATTTAATAAATTTAAACCCTACTTTAAAGTAGTATTTACAACAGCTGGTACAACTAATCTACAGCTTTTGAGGCACTAATCTTAACACCCCTCCTTGACTCAAGAGCCCCTCCTTGACTCAAGAGCCGTAACACCAAGTCTTTGTCCGAGAAACTCGAATCTTGCTCTAAATAGAGACTTAGTTAGCAATCTATTTAGCAGAAATACTGTGGTATTAGTAGCTTCAGTCCAAAATTTCTTTGGTAGCCCTTTCTCATGGAGCAAACACCTTGTCATCTTTATTAGCATCCTATTTTTTCTTTCCACTACTCTGTTTTGTTGAGGAGCATAGGGTGTCATTAGCTGATGCTGATTCCCTTTAAAAATGATGTTTTTTGAGGTCCTCCTACATCCATGTGAACAAGTTGCAGCTTATTCTTTGGCCTCCATGATGAATTCTAAAAAGGAAGCGTTGTTTGCTTCCCATACCGACAAGCTTCACAAGCAGGCAGATTTTTCTTAAGGATCGGGAGACCTGCTAGTTGATTTTCTTTTATGAAGAGTATGGCATCATGATGATAATGTTCGAGTCTTTTGTTGCATAACTCAGAATCATTTTCCAATATGGTAATTGTTGATTGCTCATCGTCCAATAGATTCAAGGAAAAACTCCTTCTCTCATCTTGACCTTGAACATCTCCTTATTATTAGAATCCCTGATGGCACATGCTTTTTCTTCAAACAACACTTTGAAACCATTTTCAAGTAGTTGCCCAACACTTAAGAGGTTTTGATCAAGATCAGGAACAAAGAAAACATTAGTTATAAGTTTCAAACCTGTAGGGCTTTGAATTGTAATTATTCCTTTACCTTTTGTGTCAAGATATTCTCCATTTCCAATTTTGACTTTGGAAATAACAGATCTATCTAGTTCTTTAAAGAGCTTTTGATCCCTAGTCATATGCTTTGTGCATCCGCTATCAATCAACCAATTTTTAGAAGAATTTTGCTAACAAAACAAGTTGCTACAAACAATTGCTCTTTTTCATATTGATTTACAACAGCCTTGGCTTCATTTTGCTGCGTTTGTGACTTGCATACCCTCTCCACATGGCCCAGTTGACCACATTTGTTGCACTTGACATCTGGTCTCCACCAACATTTCTGTTAAGAGTGATTTGTCTTTTTGCATTTAGGGCAGGGTGGATTACTTCCTCCCTGATTGTTGTAATTATTGTCTTGCCTTTGCTTCTAGTTCTTTTTCTTTTCCTCGTAAGACTCGTTCTGTGATTTAGCTTGAAAAGCACCTCCAACAGAACCTGCTTTCCTCATTATTCTCCTTTGCTCCAATGCCTGCAAAGCATTAACAAGTTCTGCCAAGGTAATGCTTGACAGATTCTTAGAATTCTCTAAAGAAGAGATTGTGGCTTCATATTTCTCAGGAAGTGTGACAAAAATTTTTTGAACAATTCTTTCATCAGTAAAATCCTTACCAAACAATCTCACCTTGTTGGCTAAGTCAAGTAGCCAATCTGCATAATCTTTTATGATTTCTGATTCTTTCATTCTCTTCATTTCAAATTCCCAAATAAGATTCATCAACTACCCAATTTCAATGGACCAAGAGTATAGGGTATACCAGAATCAGGTATAATCATTCGTCCTTAGTATTCATTATTGGTTGTCCCCTGAGCTACCGGCAGAGCCAACGACCCTACTGTTGTCTTCCGTCGTCTCGCCATCGCGTCTAGGCGCAAGGTTAGCACACATTACTTAACCTGCGCCGAGAACACACTATACTCAAACTATTTCTAAGCAAGAGTATCAACCTTTCCTTAACCTCACTCAGAGCAAAAGCGTTGTGTATCTGACTACCGGTTGGTCCACTCAGAAGGAAATTATACAAGGTTTCCATCCATGTCTCATCACTAGTGAAACTCAATCTGGTAATTTACTATTCTGATTGGTGATTACACCTTAATAAACTGAAGGATAGTTTTGCAATAGCAAAAAAGAGCTAGTGATTTCCTGACCATGAGTGTTTGGTTCTTCAAGATATTAGCAGCTTAGCACATTGATTGCTTGATAAACCAAGATATACTGTGATATTCCCTCTATTCTATTACATGATACTTCACATTTGGGCAGGAAACAAGTTATCCTGGACTAATTATCCCAGGAGTTAATAATTCAAATGGTTACTCAATTTTTTATTTTAATCCCAGAAAGTCACTCAAATTATTCAATCATTTTTTTAAATAACATTTGCTTATGTGAAATTATTATTTCAATGCAAAATTCAGAAAAATAAAAAATTATCTCTTAATGACCCTTTTATCTTAATTCCCATAAATTAATTTTCCTTTATCATTTTTCTTCTCCTTCTCACATATTGTAATTGATTCAACATTAAATATACCTAATAAAATATTAAAAGATCAAATTAAATTGAACGATAATTGAAGGATAAAAAATTATTAATATAAACTATATTAATGAGATGAAATATAACTAAATGATACATAATTTAACTCATTTATTACTAAACGTAGGTATATTACTCATAATATTTAGTAATGGGTATAAAATCCCTAATTCATCATACATATAAATATAGTACAGTATTTTTTTTTCATACATATAGTACATACATTTATAAAAAAGGCCAATCTTTAGAGTGAAATTAAGAAGGGAGGGGGAGGGGGGGGGGGGGTATCGTCGAGAGCGTCTCATTTATAATAAGTTATATAATGTGTAAATTTAAATTTAATTAGATTCCAATACGAACATCAATATTAGATGGAAAAAGAAAGTTGAAACAAAGATTGAAAAGGTAGAGCAAAACAATTGTAATTTTAATTCTTTGGTTATTGTTAAATTTTAATGTGATCCTTTGATATTTTATTAAACATGTTTAATGTTGAATCAATTATAATATGCGAAAAGAAGAAGAAAAATAAGAAAGAGGAAGGGAGATACTAAATTTAGGAGAACAAGGATAAAAGTCATTAAAACATATTTTTTATTTTTTAGAATTTTAATTTGAAATTCCACATAAACAAATTTTATTTAAGAAAATAATTAAATAGATTGAGTGACTTTCCAAGTAAATGTGATAGTTGAGTGACTTTTGAAGTAAAGATCAAAGTTGAGTGACTTTCTGGAATAAAAGTCCAAAGTTGAGTGATCATCTGAGTTATTAACTCGTTATCCGGGATTGTTATTCCGCCCTCAATGTGGGATAAAAATAATACTACAATCCTGAGGTAACTAATACCAGGATAAGTTATACCGCCCTCAATGTAGGATAAAAGTAACACCACAATCCTGAGTTAACTAATACCAGGATAAGTTATACCGCAATTTAATGCCAACCAAACATTGGATAAAGTCATCATAATATTAATCCCAGGATTAGTTATCCATTATCCCTCGTACCAAATGAGCCTTCTTTTTTCAGTCTGTTCACAAAAGAGTAACACCTTTCTATATTTGAAAATTCTATAATTTTAAAATTTCTATTTTACCCTTAATAACATGCTTTTATAACCATTGAAATGCCATGGCATGTGTACAAGTTCTAATGGTATTTTGATAGGTGATGAAAATCTTCCATTCTTTCTTGAACTCCGTGATTAGTCAAACACCGACATATATTATTGGGACGAATAAAGTAGTTATGTAAATGGAAGATGGTAATAGGTGACTTACCTTTTCAGGAACTTTGCTGAAAACCAATGTTTTTACAATTGGTGAAACAATTAGCTTTTGTGACATCTGAGCAAAGCTAGCGTTTGGCTCCAGAAGGTTTGATGGACCTAGAAACAGAATCTGAAGAACCATCCTCTCCCATCCTGAAAAAGAAATGCATGGAGATACATATATAAGTAAATTACTTGGCAATTTCGTGGATCCTCTTTAATTTTGGCAACTGACAGTTCATCAGTTTCTTGGTTATCGATAGAGGATTAACCTTTCTGTCGATTGATTTGGTTGTCAACAACAGGTTCTTCAGGAACATCTTTTCCTTTACTAAGTAATTTAACCGCCAAACCATTCTTTGCAGCTGCTAATAAGGATTCCTTACTAATGCATTCAGGTGGTGTCCTTGGGACAAATATCACAGCATCAGTCACCAGCAGCGTCCTCGACTGTTTATGATAGAATGCCACCTCAACATATGGTCCAATTCCTAAAGAAACAACAGGGAGAAGTTATCAGATTTGAAACTCATGGTACAACTTCACCATTCAAGGGTGAATTTACAGTTATAGTAAAAGCATTCAAAGAACATTTGTGAAATTAACCCTAGCTCAGACCAACACTAGAGCAGAATTATTATTACCAACTTCTGGAGAGCTCAGAACCTTCTGCTCAATATCATCAGCCCATGGTGTTGAAATATCCCCATCTTTCAGTGTTATTGCACGGAAAATCCCAAAAAACTCAAGAGGCAGGTTTAAAGGCCAACTCCACTGCCTTGGCGCCACCCATATTTGAGCCTTTGGGAACTTTCTGGAAAATGGGCCGACGAATATTTTGTGCTCATATGCAAATGTAGGTAGGACAATATATTTCACAGGATATCCTAACTCTTTCACGAGCTGCAAAAGTTAAAAACGTGTAACATCAATATTTTAACAATAAGCACATGAGCAAATGTTACTAATAGCAGGACAAAGGCACAGCTATAACAAGGACCCTCATCATCTCTAATCATTTTAGCCCTTGAATACAACTATGCCTCAATCCTGAGCGAATAGGGGCCGGGTATATGAATTCTTACCGTATCTGTTGCTCCATTTAAGTTCATTTATATACTGAGAAAATAACATAGAAAATCTGAATGGATGCAATATTATTTCATGAGAACAGGATAACTGTCAACAATGTCTTCTGGCTTCTGAGTTTACCTGAATACACTCCTTCGTAGGAGCAATTGGAGCATGAACCCACAATTCACCAGATTTAAGTTTGATGACAGTCATTCTGATGTTTGTTGAAACACTGCTGAATCCCAGTGCTTGCTCTTGCTCAAATAACCATATGGTGTCTTTCACAGCCTGAGATACTAATGATATAATAGTGTTAGTAGCAAAAAACAGGAGTTCTCTCTGAATTCTATTTATACACAGCTTTTATCTTAAATTAAATTCCATCACACAGATTACAACATTGAGCTATATCTAACAATCACCTAAATTACAATCTAACAATTCAACAAGCCAGGAAATGTTTCTTGTTAAGATGGTTTTAGTTAGTCCGATTCAGTCTTATGCAGTACATGACATAATGAGATAGGCTTGCCTGGAACTTTACTAGCAAAAGTTTTCACATCCGGAGACATCAGTTTTAGTTAAACATGATACAGAAGTACCCTCACCAAATGATTTTGCTTGTGGATATAACTATACGTTGTTACAGAGCCATAGGAACTAGAAGTCGGGAGTGGTTCACATTCACCCAAAGAAAGAAACTTAAAAGCACATTTATTTGTGCGTGGTGACATTCTTCTTCCAGTAAAAAATTATTGATGATCTTTTCCCTGCTCTTCATCTTTAGGAATCACTTGCTTATCTCATTTGACATAGGTAGGAAGTGAAACACAAATAAGTATAGGTTTTGGGGGTTGGAGGGATGCAGAGAGCAAAGATTTTAATAACTCTTTAAACCTTGCTTCATTTCCTTTCTCTAGACATACTACTTATCAAATGACTCTTTCATTATCCATTCAGGAAAGCTCATTCAGCATATTCTGGTCCTCCTTTCTTTCTTTGGAGGGGAGTCGGTCGTCAAAGATAAAGCATAGCATATTTCCACCCAGCACTTTTAGCAGCCTAAAGGCCTCCACGGTTGCTCCTGATTGTGCTGATAACAGATTCCTCAAGTCCACTATGTCATCACTTAACAGTTGTCACAAGATTTTCCTTTCCTAGTATCAAGGTTAATTATCTTTTTCTAGTATCAAGGTTTGCTAATGTTATTTGTATGTTTTTCATGTAATGCTGCACCCAGTACAGCATACTACTACAAGTACTTAAATCTTTGTTCAAAATGTCCAGTAGGCAGTAGTTGTTGTTTCGGGTACACAATCTGTATGTTATCAATATAAACTTCAAATTAAGTTCAAAACAGGTTTCTCAAGAACAACAATGAAGTTTACACCTTCAACGCAAGTTCAAATAATTAATCAAAATGGAACAAGGCCTAAAATGCCCTTCAACTATCTAAAATAGTGCAAAAATGCACTTCATCTACCCATTGGGCCTAAAATGCCCTTCACGTCTACCTATTGGGTCAATTTTGTCCTTCTATTTAACAGCTGCCTATGACCCCACCTTATTTATCAGTTGCCTATTGACCCCACCTCATTTATGAGGTAGCACATTCCTATTGAACAATTAATATTTAATTAAACTAATTAATTTTATCCGAATGATCTTACTTCTCTAAGGGTCTGGTTTGATGAACCTTACTAACAAATGCATTTTCAACAATATACTAATTTGCACTATGGATGTGGATGCTGGGAGGCTCTCTCCTCTCTCCTTACCCCCTCTCTCTCTCTCTCCTCTCTCCTTACCCTCTCTCCATCTCTAGCGCACCGGCCCCCGGTCCCCGGCGCCGTCGCTGACCTTCGGCGCCGACCCGACCTCCGGTCGCCGTCCCCCGGCGCTGACCTGACCCCCCCGTCGGTTCATACCCCCTCGTCGGTCCAT